>NC_135775.1:27045173-27091615 GCF_028453695.1 Augochlora pura | reverse complement strand
AGAGAGAGGAGAGCGGAACTGAGAGACGCGTCGTAACTTGCCTTTACTCGACGTCGAAACGAGAGCATTCTAAACGGACAATTCGCGAAAGCGTAAAGGTCGCCGCGAGACGCTCGTCGATGAACAAATACCGACAACTCGAGCGACAAATTAACGAGA
This sequence comes from Augochlora pura, assembly GCF_028453695.1. NCBI lineage: Eukaryota > Metazoa > Arthropoda > Insecta > Hymenoptera > Halictidae > Augochlora > Augochlora pura. The sequence continues at coordinate 27,091,456 of NC_135775.1, read as the reverse complement.
ACGGTAAACCGTCGCATCCACCCTCGGGAATAGCTCGAGCCGTTCAGCGTTTCGAGGGTTTAACGGCAAAAAGAATAAGCGAATTTCTGCGCCGCGAGTCCATTGGCAAAAGCTGTTTTCGACTCGAGAGCTGTTCACTCTTTTCGAGATCCTGCCAGCCGAGATACCGTCGTCGCGAAGCCTTCGGGCCACGGAAACGAACAGGAGTTGTCCACTGTCGGGACGTCGGCGTGTCGGCACGTCGGAATGTCGGAGAACTGTAAACAAACCGAAGAAACAATTACCGCGAGAGTCCGGACTCGGCTGTCCTCGGGCTCGTTCGTGCCCGGACTGTTCCCAATTAGGTAATCTGTTGCTCCCTCCTCTCACCGAAACAGCCCCTCTCTCTCTCTCTCTCGCTCGCGTATACGCGCTCTTTCTCCCTCGGCCGTCAAATTTCCCCGACGAAGAATTTTCGTCTGATGGATACTCTTATCGCCGCTATCGAGCCACGTCGGCCTTGGAACTGCGGAGGATCGTCCGCGTTATTCCACTTTCGGCCGGCCTCCTTCTCTCACTCGGAAGTCCGAGGTCGGTACGCAACGCGTATCGTATCGTATCGTTGCGTAACGTCGCGTGGCGTGGCGTGGCGTGGCATCGCACCGCGGGTACTTTTGTCCCTAGGCGCCGCAATGCGACACCACCCTGCCGTCTGATCTGCCGTCTGATTTGCCGTCCCCTGTCTTCTCACCTGTCTCGTTTTTCCTGTCGGGACAACATCATTTGGAAGGGTTGTTAGCGTCGTCGGCGGGCTTCGAGCGGACACTCTTTTGTTAGTCCTACTCGGGTGTGCAACGTACAACGCCACTGCGACACGCGAGCTGTCTCTTTTTTTCTCGGATCTCTCCTCCTCATACTCCTCATACTCCTCATACTCCGAGGGGACCAGATCCCCTTCCAGCAGTCCCAGCTGTCTCAGCTCTCGCAGTTCCTTTCCGGACGGATCCGCGTGGCCGACGATGCACGCGACGACAAGGATGCTTTCTCTCAGAGCGAGTGCGACTCGATGCGATTCGATAGGGTCGTTCGCAGCCGATTAAATTTCCGCGCGATCTAGAGAATAATTTGGTAGGAACGAAATCGGGAACCGATACCGTTCCGTTAGCCAACGGTTCTTGATCGACAGGCGACAAAGCGAATCGAGTTTCCCGCAGTCGAGAGACTCTTTGGTTTCTCGAATGTATACTTAACAGACTCCGCGACGTTCGCTTTTCGTCGGGCGAGCTGGCTCTCTTGCAGAGTCGAGGACCATTTTTCTGGTCGAGTGGTCTGTTTCGGGATCCGGCAGCATAAAGAACCCTTCTCACTCCCCACCCCTCTTTCTCTCTCTCTCTCTCTCTCTCTCTTCGCTCTTCGCTCTAGAGCAATCTCCCATCCGCGTTGCCAAAACGAAATTATCCGATAGTATTTCTCGAGAGTGTTTCCCGCCACCGGAACGTGGCTCGTTCCGACTGCCGTCACACCCAACGACACGCCGTGACTTTTTGATGCGAGTGCAGTTCTTTTCGGATAATTATTCGAACGTTTCGCTGGCGATGCAGCTCCCGTTTCGGCCGATCAATTATAATCTTTGGCCGGCAACTATCGATCTGGAACGCGGACCGGGGCACGGTTTAACCCTCGGCTGTCGCGCTGATTTACTCGGTGGAATTTTCAAGGAGTATGACTGCAATTTGAACGCGTCACGTGTTTCGCCAAACAGAGGTTAATCATCGTATTTTCCGTTTCAAAATTAAACCCGCGCGGACACGCGGACCGTAATGACGCGACGACAACCGAGGATTGATAGAGAGGGTCGTCGCGGGGTATGGGACACGAGACACGGGACACGGGACACGCAACAGTATCCGCGCTTGGCCCGTCGTCGAAGAATATCCGCAACGCTGGCCAGAGAAATCTTTGAATAATTTCGGACACGGCTGTATCAGATCCGATGCCTCGATAAGCGATCCCCTGATCGGCCACGCAACGATGACGAAATTTCTTTATCTATTAAACAACGTGCAAACGAAATGGAAGAATCAAGTAAACTTGCGAAACTATGAACGTTGAAGAAGACCCGTTTTAAGAAGTCGAATCGACCACAAAGTATTCGACGAAACGTGGTATTTGGGACACCGGCAGCGTCGCAGCGTCTCTTTCCATCGGAGATTCGTGCGTATTTGACCCGGGGTTCACAACGTTGGCCTTCCTTTTTGGGTCAGGTACCGAAGCAGCTCGACGCGGTCCGCGCGTTTTAATCTTCCCCGGTTTAATCTGTCGAAGAGTCTGCCGTTTGCCAGCTCGGCGACACGCGTACGCTCCGGCGACGCCGGACCGGCGAATCGTCGAATCGCGGAATCACCGATTCGGCCCATTAGCATGGTGGCGAGTAATCGACGAAACTGGCCCGGTTTCGTTCTGCTCGGGACCAAACCGAGGAAGAAATGTACGGAAAGACGAGCTGTTCAATTAGAGAAGGTCCGGGGCCGCGACCTCCTTCGCGGCGTTGCGCGTCGCGACGCGACACGACGCGACGCGACGCGACGGTCCAGCCATGGGTAGCGGCGCGGCGCGGCGTGGCGTGTCTCGGCGCGGCGCACTCTATTTTATTCCGATGCGTATTTTCTCGAGACGATATTTCGGCGAAACGAAAGCTTCCTCCTCCGGGTCCTTGTTCCTTTTTCCATGGGGCCGAGGAAAGGCGTGCCAAGCTCTACGAGACTGTCATCCCGTTGCCGGCGTTCTCCTCGCGACACATCCTCTCATTCGTCATCCATCCGTTCCATTCTTGCGTCGTCCGCCACGGTTTGCGGATCGGATATCGCGATTCGCGAAGAAGGACAACGTTCTACTCTGTTCCCCGAATGTGACTGTGCCGAAAGGCTTACGGCTACGGAAATACTTGAACGATCGATTTCGTTCGATCCTAAAACTGGAATCTTCACCTGCACAGTTTCTCTTTCATCGGACGACCTCCGGCAGCCTCGTTCGCCGGCCGGCCAGGATATATTCTCCGGGGGCAGAGGCGAATAGCTCCATTGGAAGCAAACGGTTCCGAGACAGGAAACAATTTCGCTTTCGCGTGTGGGCGAGACTCGAAGAAAATCGTAGACTCGCAATTTCGTCAAAAAGGCGGCATCGACCGTCGAGAAGTTCGACGTCGCGTCGCGACGCGCTCCGATCTGCTCGAGATGGAACGATAAACGTAGATTCGACGCATCGTCCTCGTCGTCGTCTCTCTCCCACTTTCGTTCGGAGGAAAGGGAATCCATTGCGAGAAATCTTAGCGAAGACGAGGGGATCGTGCTCGGAATACTCGGGCATAGTTATGCAATAGCGCCGGCTCGATGAGGACCGAACCAAACGGGAAAAAATGCTGGAACAAGAGAAGGCAGTGTCATACCGTCGAGACGGGCCGGGCCGGGCCGGGCCGGGACGAGACGAGACGGGACGAGAGAACCCGGCCAGAGAAAGCTTTTACCTCGTTCGCAAACTGTTATCGCCGTGGCCGCGGACGAATAAACGGGATAGCGAAAGGAGAAACTGGAAAAAGCTTGAATCGGCCTCCCTTGCCGGGGGACCCGGATAACAAAAGGTCTCCGGGGGAAGAAATTCGACGCGGTCGGACTTCTCGGGAGATTGCGCCTCGCCCGATTCCGACGTGCCCCGACAAACAGGCTGCGCACCCTAAACGGCCTAAGCCTCTGGAAAGCCTCTGGAAAGCCTGTCGAAAGCCCTCCGAAAACAGCGTAAACGACGTAAACGACGATCGCAGCCGCAAATCCAATTTCGTCTTCGCGTTTCTCAATTCGATTACGATGCTGGATTACGTCTACCTCCGACTAGCTAGCTAGTCCGTCCTCCGACCCTTTCCACCCTTTCCAGCAGGGCTGTCGCGCGCGCGTCTCGCGTCGCGTGGATATCGAATGACAACGGCGTGTCACGCTCGCGATCTCGCTCCGTGAAAACAAGCGCATTAGAAACAACTTGCTGTACAAGCAGGTCGTTTGAAACGTCGAGAGAAGCTGGCTCGATCGTGCAACGGGGAACCAATTTTCCGACCCGACCGCCTATTTACATTTATCCGAGCAACGAAAGTTCCGGCGCGGAAAACCGCCGGGAGAAAAGGCGTTCACGGCGTCGCGAGTTCCCAACGAGGGAATCATCGTCGGCTGGAACAGTCATCGAGACGCGACGCGGCGCGCGTCGCGCGACTCGTCATTACTCGCGCAACGAAGAAAGGAACGAGGCGAAACGAAACCGAACGGAACGGAGCGGAACTCGACGAGGCTTTTATCTGGAATTCATTGGACGAGGCGTAGAGCGTCGCGACCGAGGCAAAAGTCGAGTGTCGGGCACGACGGACTATCGATAAAACCGTTTAAAGTGATTACGCGACGGGGCCGGGGATGGGGCGAGACGAGCGGAAGAGGACTGGCGACGAGAGAGAGAGAGAGAGAGAGAGAGAGAGAGAGGGAGGGAGAGGTAGAACGGTTCTCGTCGACACCGTCGCGCGGCAACTCCGTCACCATCACCGTCACACCATCGACGGAACGTCGAGCGTCGAAACCGCTCGTCGCCAAGCTCCTTCCACGGTCGAAAGTCGAACCTCGCCGACCTCAGCGCGAATCTAATTACGCTGCGACACGTAAGCGACGTGTGACTCGATAGTGCCACGCCATGCCACAGCCACAGCCACAGCCACAGTCCGGCGATATATCGCATCTTATAGGGCCGAGGCTATTGACCGTAATACGGTCAGTCAAATAAGAGGGTCAGATATAGCTGGTGCGGTAACCCTGATCCAGATCTATCGCCACGTGGTTGCCTAGATGGTCGCGCATCGATGCATTGGCGCATCGCGGTGTCAGAGGAATTCGCGGATCCGGAGATTCGGCGCTCCGATTTCCCCCTGGATCTCGATCGCCTCCGTCGACTGCTGTCCTCGATCCTCGTCGCTCTGTCGCGTCAAGAAGCGGCGCGAGCGACCGTTCTCGAATAAAAAAAAAACACTTTGATAACTTGCCGCGGACTACTACGACTACATTTTTATTCGGCGCGTGTCCCTTTTCGTTTCTTTTCTTCCGTATATCGGGGCGAGTAGTTGTCGTCCGTGTGCTGGCAGTCGCTGCTTCGTGTGCCGTAGCGATTCCCCGGCGGAGACGTCACGAGCCGACCGCGTGGAAACGTGGAAACGCGAAAACGTACACGCGCGAACAGATTTCCGGTGCGCGTCGCGATCGATTCGTTGGTCGTTAGCGCGGTGAAAAAGAAAAGGAGAAAGAGAGAAGAGGAGCAAGGGTTGATTCGCGGAGAAATTCGAACGCGAATCGACTGCTAGCGCGATAAGGGGACCGAGATAAAGCTACGGTTGTTGATTGTAGCTTGTCGCGTGCCTCGCGACACCGTCCCCATCCCCAACCCCATTCTCATCCGTGTCCCGTAATATCGATGCAATAATATCGATGTTGTACATTATGCGAGCAGTCACCGGACACATCGGCCACCGACCACCACCAACACCATGCCACCGCTTTGATTTCATTCGGGGCTCGATCATTCGGGCGGTCCCAATTCTCCAGTTTCTACGGAAGATTTCTAGAAGAGACTAGGAAAATCCCCCTCGATGCACGGAATACGTTATGCCCGGTCGTTGAAGCCAAATAAAAATAACGACGGATATATCATCTCCATCCTTTCCTCGCCCTAATTGATTATATATCCTTTCCTCGTTTTCGTCGATCTTACCCGATCGAGCTACCAAATTTACGAGCGATTCTTCTATCCTAATCTACTCTTGCTAATAAAGACGGCGACTAGCTGACGCGTGTACAATGCGGACCGTCTAATTTCCCTCGGCTCGAACTGACGCGATTCCAACGAAAGTAATAAGACGAGATGGTCGGAGGTTGTGCGAAATTCGATGGATATCTGCCGATCGAAAGCAGAAATCGCGACGGTCGAAGAGAGTGGTAATTGGAACGGTTAAAAATGATACCAGAGGGTAGCTGTAGGACCGCGATAAGCCACATATATTTTCACGAGGGGCCCATCATCGCGACTTTTCTTATTCATTTCGAGCATCTTCGTCCGACTTTTATGCAGGAGAGATGCGCAATGATCCGCCCTTTCATTTCGAAAAATGAAAACGCTATCGTTTTAAGTCGTAAAATTGATCGATTGACTCTGCGGAAAATATGAGACGTGTCCGAGGCGAGAGCATCGGCGTGAGAGCGGGGCGTTTCCCGAGCCAAAGCGTCTCTCTCTCTCTCTCTCTCTCTCTTTCTCTCTCTCTCTCTATTTATCTATCTATCTATCCATCTATCTATCTATCTATCTATCTATCCTCTGCTCGTCTTTCTCATTCCCTATGTCATTCTTCTTTCGTCTGTTGCGACCAAGCGAACAATTACACGAATCATACTCCTTTGTTGCAGGATAGTTCTCGGCGACTGCTCTTCGCAGCGTAGGCATTTCGCGGGGAACGAAATTCCGCCGCCTTTATTCCGAGCCAATAAAGCGATCATTAATTTGCTCGGATAACGGCGGCGCCGGAAGATTTCCCTAAACCTTTGTACGTCCCCGAATCAAACGGATCGACCAGAACAGCCTGCTGCATCGGGGAAGCGATGAATCCTCCTCGTGACCGAACGACTCGAAAAATTCTCTGGTTTTTCGAATTCTTTTTTTTTTTTCTTTTCCTTCGTCTTCTTTCTTTGGTCGGATCCGAGGGGAAGAAACACGAGCGGAGAGGAGAGAGGAGAGGAGAGGAGAGGAGAGGAGAAGAGAGGAGAAACAGTTGCGCGCAAGCGCAACCCCGCCAATCTCGGATCACAGCGATTAAATGAATTGGGTACACGGGGTTGGTGAACCGGAAAACCCACGCAGTTTTCGCGTCGCTGGAACGCGGCAATTCGTATTCCGATTCTTTTTTTCTCTCTCTCTCTCTCTCTCTCTCTCTTTCTCTCTCTCGGTCTCCTTCTGCGGTGGATGAAACCGGATCGAGTCGGATCGAATCCTCGAAAAGGAGAAGATCGGATGGAACGCGGAGAAACAAAAGACGAAATCGAAGGGAGAAAGAGGGCGGGCGACGCGGTGGAAGAACGTCGGAAGAATTCGGAAACGCGAAGAAATAAGATGGAGGAGAGAGAGAGAGAGAGAGAGAGAGAGGAGTATCTGGGCGCGGAAGAATTGGCGTGCCGTGGGTGGGCAAAGGCTGTCGGGATAAAAGGAGAGCGAGGCGGAAAAGGAAGCAGAAGAGGCGGAGAGAGGAGGGAGGGAGGGAGAAACACACCCTTGATTTCTATCCTAGAGCAGAGCAGAGTAGCGTAGCAGCGGGTAGCGCGGCAGGACGAGGAGAGTCAAGAGGGAATAAAGGGAGTGTAGGAGATGTACGAAGAGCGGCGCCCAACTGGAGCCACGTGCATCGATCTGACTACAGGCGCCAGCCGTCCTATCCGTCGGCTCGTTCGTCCATGAGTTCGACCCTGTCCCACTCCAACGCATCTCTCGAACCGTTCCATCCCATTCTGAACATCCCGTCAACCCCCTGTGCCATCGTTCCCCTCTCTCTCTCTCTCTCTCCCTCTCTCTCTTACTTTTCTTCTTACTCTTACTCTTACTCTTCTACTTATTGTTCCCGTCTCTCTTTCTCCCTTCTCTTTGGCTCTCGCTCTCCCTCTCCCTTCCTTCTCCTCTCGGCTCGGCTCGCGTTCTCCTTCGCGGCTCCTCCAACTCCGAATCCAACTAGTCCGACTCCTCGGTCGAAACCTCGACCACCCCCCTCCCCCACCTCGCCGATATTTGCCGCGATAGTGGAAAACGTACGGGGGAACAAAGGATGGGATCCCCCTTTTTTTTTCTTTCTTTTTGCTAGTTGCCACCGCCTCGGAAGGTCGTACCTCAACCCCTGGATCGCCTCGCGTCCTAAGCCAACGAGAGTTTGTCCCTGGAACGCTCCATCGGATTGAACCAAGTTCGCCGGTGGTTCGAGTCCACGACTTTCTCGAACGATACTTCTTCGCCGTTTCCCACCATCTTTGGACGCGAAAGTTCGCGCCCAACGAAAGAGGGGAGGCGAAGCGCCTCGAGGACGGATCCGTCGCGATCGGAGAATTCTCGCGAGAGATTGCCGAGCTCGCCGTTCGCCGTTCGCGCCCCGGTTCTCTTTCGTTAGCGGACACAGATCCGGGAAAAGCTCGAGACGAGAGACACACCCAGCCGACCGTTTCCACGCGGTTCCAGAGAAATCGTTACGGAGGAATCGCGTCCGTTCGGAGAAAAAGATGTCTTGTGGTGCGCCGGAGAAAGGAGCCGATCGGGCGAGGCTAATTGGCGCGCGGTTCGAGGAGGGTAACTGCTCGTCGAACGACATCGCGAGACGTTCATCTCGGGTGGAACGAGCGCGAGTCGTCGAGATCGCTCCTCGAGACAGGTTCGATCGACTCGACGAGATTGTTCGAGCGTTCGACCCTGTCCCGCTCCGAACTATCCGCAACTACATAGTAGTTCGACTGCTCCTGATTCGTCAGCCCCGACGTCGCGACCTTCCGAGACCCTCGAGTGTCACCCTCCGGTCTACCCCATGGGTCCGTCGACCGATTCCTCTTGCTCGGACCGCCCGTTCACCGGCGACCCTTCACCGCGACGAGAGATCGCAAGCTGGATCCTTTGCAGACAAGGTCGAGGAGGCCTCGGCGGAGCCGGCTCCCTTTCCACGATTTCACCGTTTGACGAGGCGGCGAGGCGACGAGGCGGCGAGGTGGCGAGGCGGCGACGCGGCGAGGCGACCTTGAATGCGCTATTACGGCTAAGAGCGCGCGCGAACCGATGGATTTTAACGGATTACCCCCCGCGCGCGCGCGCGCCCCGTCACGCCGGATCGTTTAATAGAAGCGTTCCGCTCGCCTCGGATTCAGCCGGCGGTTACGCGTATCGATTATATTACCTAATCGCGAAGCGGGCCGAGGTCCGCGAAAACAAGAACCGGCGAGGCGGTTTCGTTAAATGAAAATAGATCAATCGCTCGCGTCCGCGAGTTTCCAAGCCTTGGCATAGTTCGCCGTTGACCGGCAAGCCGGGGAGCTACCAAGGGCCGACGGCGGAGAGGGGCAGAGGACAGAGATTATTGTCTTTTCGTTCTTGCAAAGATGAAACGAGAGAGGAAACGTTCGAACGACGCGACTTTTCGCGCGCCTCGATTCTAATTTACCTGCGCCTTCGGTTTTTGCGGAGCGTCCGACCGTCAGCGAGCTACAATCGTTTCCGAGTTTTCGTAATTTCACGCGAAAATGCGGAGCCGGTAGCCGAAGACGAGCACGAAGACCGTGTCGAACCGCAGCCAAGTTCTTTCAAAGGAGAACAATCGTCGCTCGCGTATAATGGCCAGCCGCCGCGGAACGTAGACGGTCGAATCCGTCAGTTTACAGTCTACAGTCTCCGGAGGCCACACAGGGTACGCTCTTCTACCGACAACGTGGCATCGCATCCGGCAATGAGGAACACTCGTAGCAGCGCTGTACAGTTGACGCGACGATTAATTAACGCGTCACGCGTGGTTCGCGCGAGTCGCTCGTTTCCAATTTTCCTCCCTCGTTCGGTTCCGTTCGCCGATCTCTGTTTTCGCGTCGGGCAAGCTCTGCAGGTGACCGCAGCAACAGCAGCAGCAGCAGCAACAAGAAAGCGCAGAACGCGCAGAAAGCGTAATAAGTGGCTGCGTAGAAAGAAACAGCGCAAACCGAGCGCGTGTATATCGGGATCGGAACGATAGCGCATTCCTCGAACGCGGGCTCGATCTCAGGTACGCGCCCATGCAGACCGAAGCATTCACGGATGGGGTGACTTGTCTTATGCGCAATGTCTCAAGACAACCCCAACGCTCTGGCTTCTCGCTTCGGTATCGGCATTCGACATTAGGCATTCAGCATGCGTTTCGCGAATCGACCGTTCACACGTCGGTAATGGAAAATAAAATTAGAACGTTTTCCGAGTCGCGCGACAGCGTGACGACAACTTTACGAGAGGAAACAAAATTCTTTCGAATCGAACGCGTCCACGTCCAAATATGATATTGTGGGATAAGGGATTTTGTAAAGATTGATATCTCACTGGTTTTAAGGATCGAATGTCAGTGTTGTCCTGAACGACGTTTCGTTTGTTCACGCGCGGATAAGTTCAGAGGATTAATAGCGATAAAAGCGAACGGATGTGCGAAATTAGTTTGAGAGTTTCAAAGTTGTATTTATGCTAAACGTTTCTTCTTATTTTAATATTTAAATAAACTCTGATCCTACAATATTTGTAGAGCGCGTCTCTCGATCCTCGACTCCCGAAAGCCTTCTTCGACAACGAAACGTCTTGCTCGAGTCCTATCGATCGTTTCCGGCATCTCTCGCGAAGCAGTTGACGAAAGATCGTTTGATATCGATCGATAATGGTTCCGGACTGGAAAGAGCATAGGGTTGCAACGAGAGAAAGCTGGGCCGAAAATCGGCCGGCCGTGTTCGCGGAGATAGATAGATAGACAGAGAGCGAGAGAGAAAGAGAAAGAAAGAGAGAGAGAGAGAGAGAGAGAGGGTTAAAGGAACGAATCGATTCTTTCGGTTTCAACGGCCGAGGGGATCAAATATTCAGAAGGTCGCTCGGCATTAATATCCGATCGGAACTTTCGTAGAAAAGTTTCTGACGGGCAAGCGTGTCTGAGGGCAACGCGAAAGAAAACAACGCGGGGATAATGGAGAGGGGAGAGAGAGAGAGCAGGAGCGAGGAACGAAGAGAAAGAAAAGGGGTGGAAATGCTTTGCGGTCGAAACAATCTAACACGTTCTCTCCGCTCTGCGGCTGCGGCTGCGGCTGCGGATGCGGGGAACCGGTCGAGCGATTATCGGAGGGTACGCGACGCGTTTCTCCTTTCCCCGGATCTTCCACGATTTCTTAGCATCGCTGGACGATTCGCGAGAAAGTAATCCGAATCGGGACGGGTTTGCTCTCTGGGGCCTCGGAGAGTGGAACGATGCTCGTCCGCGAGGTGCGAATCGCGCCGGTTAATTATTCCGATAGTTAGTCGAGCGTGAAATAGTTGAGAAACCGAGCTCGTGCAAAGTGCAAAGCGGAAAGTGGATCGGAGGCTTATCGGGGAAGAGGGCGAGAACAAGAGACACGCGGCCGTCGATGCGACGGGGTTGCGGTCGCGGCGCGGCGCGGCGCGGCGGGAAGCGCGGATCTAGCTAATTAACCGGGCTGAATGATTGTTGGCAGAGCATCGAGTCGCTTCGCCCTCGCTTCGCCTCGCCTCGCGCTAAGGGGAGACCGGGGAGAGCCGCGCATTGCACCCCAGGGCCTAGAGCCGGTCGCCCGTTTCCAGGCGCGACTGGTAATACACTGTGCAATTCCCTCTGTCAAGTGTAATGGTTTCTTCGAGAACATGAAAAACTGTAGGCACAATAAACTACTAAAATTATGGCTGCAGGCTCGCGGCACGGCGCGGCGTACGCGTCGCCGCGTCGTTCGGGCAATGCCGATGAAACGGCGCGCGGCGTACGACGTCTCGAAGGAGGACGGCTCGAGGGAGCAAAGGGACGAGGGGACGGCGACGCCGACGCCGATGCCGATGTCGACCAACGGAGAACGGGAATGGAACCGAAGCCTGAAAGGAGCCGTTTTCTCCGGAAGGCGGAGGACACGCCGGTAACGACCTCGACGAGACTCTGCTCGGAGTCGAGTTTGACGAGGACGCGGATCCCGATGGCAATTATTGTTAGCGGTGCCGCGGCATTTCCACCCGTTTCACCCCAATCTTCCTCCTTCTTTCGACCAGCTAATCTCGAATCCCTACGCTCGTCGGCTCGGCGAAGGTCGGCTCCCTCGAGACGGATCGACGAGTCTCTCGTTCCCGGCTCCGCTTCTTTCTCTCCTCCGTTGCGATCGCCGGCGCGGCGTCGGCGTCGGCGTCGGCGTCGTGTCGTCTCGAACGTTGTCTCCGGAGATTTCATATTCGTCCTTGACGGCTGGACGAAACAGTAAAGCGAGCGCCGACGGTTCCCGGGACGCATAAATTCTTACGGGATCCTGCACGGTCCGAACGCCCCGAACGCGCTCAGAAATGGACCGCGCGCGCTCTCTCTCCTACTTCGAAGGGTGGCGAGAGAATATAAACGTTGTTCTTACACGGGGTCATTACTCACGCGTTGTAACCTCCGATGTTTCCGCGGTGTTCGCGTCGTCTTTCTTTGGTCCGAATGTCGCGGGCGGATCGCGAACGAATCGCGCTCGCCTGACACCGGAAACACGCCGATTTCCCCGCGGCCCCCTTCCGCCGGCGACCCGCGCCCTTCCGCGCCCTTCCGCCCCTCCGCCCTCGTCTTCCGCCGTCGTCCGACGTGGCGCGACGCGGCACGGCACGGATTCTCGCTTATCCGAATCGTTCTCCGCCGCGTTCGCTACGCGGTATCGCGACGTATCGATTCCAAGTGCCAGACCGAACACGCCGCCTCCTCGGATAACTGTTTGAAACCGAACATCGGCGTTTAGCTTCCCCGATTACCTATAGAGGGGTCCCGCGGCGCGCTTTCGCCTTCTCTTCTCTTCTCGTCGGCCCTGCGATTCGAAAGAGCGACGCGACGGATTTCTCTACCGACGTCGCACGCCCACGACCTACGGAAATATCCCCCCGGAAAAGATCTACCGGATATCCCCCGACTACTTTCCGTCGAAATTCGCGGACCGCCCGGGGGCCGTCGGTGTTTCGCTTCTTCCTTCCCTACCAAGCTCTACAGCTACTCCGGAGTTACGAAGCCTGGCCAAAGGATCTGCGAGTCCGCCGCCGGCGAATCGGCGACAAATCGAGAATCGTGACTCGCTCGCGAGAGAACGAAACGACGCGCGACAACCCATAAAAATGTTTGCAACGGTAATTCCGGGCGCGCGGCACGTCGTTGAAATACTCGTTAATATTTCTCGCGTGTTCGTGCAGCCGATCCGATAATCGCGGGTCCTGCACCGCGCTGGAAAACACGCCGGCGAACACGCTGATTATGCTTCCCATTTGCCCCGCCTCCTCTCCTCGCCGCCTCCCGCCGCCGTCGCTCGCCTCCGCTCGCCTTCGCTCGCGTCTTCTCGCGACGCCTCGCGACGCCTTCGCCGATGTTCGATCGAGTGCAACGACGCGACGCCACCGCGCGTCGCTTAGGATTTTCGTAACATACGTGGACGAAAAAAATATGGAACAAAAAGTTTCTCTCCCCCCGGCAGCCGCGCGGATCGATACCGGGGAGGTGGCGGCGCGGGCGGTTTATAGTTTCTTTAGTTTCTTCAAAAAGGATGACGTGTTCGCTGGCTATCTATAGAGACGGCGACATTAACGTTAAAGTATCGCGCAGGGCGCGTTACGGTGCGCGCCCATCGATGCGACGCGGTCCCGCGTAGTCCCGTCCACCGACGATACCTTTTCGGCCACGTCTCGTTCGCGGTCTCGCCCGGCGGCGAGCCCCGAATTCGCTCCGGTTCGGAACGATTCCCAGATCCGATTGCGAGCATTTGTTAATTTTTCCGGGGCTCGCGTGTCGACGCGTGCCGACGCCGAGTACATTGCTCCCGGTCAGCACCGTCGCCGGTCACCGCAACGCGCTCGTTTCGGTGCTCGCGCCGTCCACCGGCTAGCAGAGTCGGTTCCGCTCCCTCGCGAACCTTTCCGTCCGTATCGTTGCGCTTTCCGAGGGCACCTGTCGCGGCCAGATTCGACTCGTGCCCCCGACGTGGAAGCGTGGAAGCAGCCGCGGCGTTTGCAGGTGGTTCGTCGCGTCCAAAAGGTCGCGACCAAGCGGCGCGCGGAGCGTGGAGGCGAGGCCCGCCGATGGCAACGCGGAGCCTGCAAACGGTTCTCGCGTCCTCTTTCGCGGTCGCAATCGCGACGATCCCTTTCGCCGCTCTGGTTCCCCGGCGGTTCCGCATCCCGGTTACTCGTGCCGCGAGGCGAGAGGCGAGAAGCGAAAGGTGCGCACACCGCAACGACCCGTGTGCCTCCTTTCTTTCCGATCGGCAACGGAGAACGATTTTCGGCCGGCAAACGGCTCGAAACGATCCGCGAGAGCGGCTCGTTAATTTCAGGGGCTGCGAACAGTTACCGGTACGAGCGCTAGATACGGAGACAGAGGGTAACGCGCGGCAGTAAACGCTCGGTAGAGGCAATGCCGCCTCTACCCCCGACCGGCTCCATTACCCTTATTGTTAAACTTAGAGTTAGCGAACTACGGAACGAACTATAGATCGCCCCGGTCCCGGCCCCAGCCCCGGCCGCGGTCGCAGCCGTTCCTCCACGCTCCTCCACGCTCCTCCACGCTCCTCCGCGCTTCCGAGCCGCTTCCGACACCCATCGCCGCGAGCCACGTGGCTGCAAACGTGTGGCCACGCATGCATGCGGACCAAGGTGTTATCCGTGACGTTTGCGGATTTCCTTCTCCCCTTCTTTCCTCCTTCTTCCTCTTCTTTTAACCCTTTTCTCTGTCCGACCCATTCGATTACCGATTCCCCCGAGCTCCGCGGCTGTCAATTCGTCGAAGGAAAGCGAGAAGTCGAATTCGTCGTGCCAATTGCAGTCGCCGTGGCGGCCGCGCCGCACTCGCCCTCTCTCCCTCTTTCCCTCTCTCCCTCTCTCCCTCTCTCCCTCTCGCCCTCGCCCTCGCCCCGCGATCGCCCGAACGAAAATAAAGAATAAAGAAGGGGACACGCGCGCGCGGATAATCCGAGTGACGTGGCCACGCGCTAAATAATAAAGTTATTTGCTCCGCATCGGGCGAAGAGCATCGCCGCCCCCGGCCTGCCGCGCCGCGTCGCGCCGCGCCGACCGTAATAGCGATCGTAACAAGACTTTGTCGCGTAACCGGCGCGGTCGTTCCTGCCCCGAGAAAATAGATTTACATATTCGTCTCGCTAGGGGAGGTGGATTTTCAAATGACTTAACGAAGTTAAACGCGGCTGGCGGACTCGTGGCGCGCGCCTGCTCACCGTATTATAAGCATCGCGCGTTACACCTCGCGCTAAAGACGGGGGTTTACACTCGCCTCCCCCGCCGCGACAGCCTAGATACGGCACGAACACCACCGCGGACGGAACGCTTCCTCGGCCTTCTCCGTCCACGTGTTCTCACGGCTGCTCCGGTGTTTACCCGAAGTTTTCCGCGGCTCTCTGCCTTACCGCGGGATCCGCGAGCCGTTCGCCGCGAGCGGCCGAAACTCTCGACCGAAACAGCCTCGGATAGCCCTCGGCGAGACACGATTCGACGACTACGAGTGATCCGATCTCGTTCGAGCCGATTTCGTCGGACGTATAGCGCGCGACGACGTAAACCTTGGGAATCGAACTAGGAATTGCGAATCCACGTTTACCCAGGGAGCGTGGTTGACTCGTGGGAAGCGACGAATAAATTAAATTCGTTGTAACCAGAAGAATTCCGAAAAAGGATTCGAAACTCTTCGAAGCGTAATACTAGGATATGTAATTGATTCCATCGGCATCTCTAGACCGGACGCGGCTAGTAATTTGCCGTCGAGGCGGCGCGGCGCCGGCATTAGCCAGCAATTTTAGTAGGATTTTATCAATACCGGGAGGAATTTGTTCGACGTCGATAAAAGCGACGCGCCGAACGCGCGCCGCGTGTCCGCGTCTACCGAATCTAATTGTTCCGAAAGAGATCTTTCGAACCGCGACTTTCCATAGGCAATAGGTAAGAACGATCGCTGAAGGGACGCGCGATGCATGCTACGATCTCGAAACGTGTTTTCGCAATTAGCAGAGCGAAAGCTCAGACCCTCGTATGGAAACGAGGGGATCGTGTTCTCGTCGAGACCGATCGCGGCATGCTACCGGCAACATTTGTCATTCACGCCCACGCGGAGCAGACGAAGCGCGGCGGAGAGCAGAGCGAACGAGAGGTGAGCAGAGCAGAGCAGAGCAGAGCAATGCGGAGCAGAGCGGTGCGGATCAGAGCACGGGTTCATTTACAGCCGACACTCGAGCAGTTCATTCATTTCTGCAGCGCGCCGCGCTGCGTCGTAGTACGCGGCGATGTGGACACGCGTGTTCTCCGGTTTTGGGAGAAACGGCCGATTTAGGGGAAGTGGTAATGGTAACGATTGAAGCGATGGTCGAGATCAAAGTAAAGGGAAATGTAAATGAAGAACTCACCGGGCTCGGCAAAGGTGATGATCTCCGAGGTCCTCGCGTAAAAGTCGTCCATCTCCTCCGGCGCGTCCTGGTCCTCGTGGTCCCCGTAACCGATCCCGGCGGAGTCCTCGGTGGGACTCTCGGCTTGCTGGTCGAGATTCCGATAGGAGTAGTCGTCGTCGCCGTAGAGAAACTCGGCCGAGTAGACGTTCTCGTGGTCGTTTCGCGACTTGTCCGGGTAACGAAAGGACTGCGCCTCGGCTCTGTAGAGAGTCTCGAGGGCCAGGTGTCGCGGCACCGTGGCCAGCGTCCTGTTCACGTCCGGCCTGCTCCTGAGGCCGAGCTTCGTCAGGATCTGATGCTTGATGGCCTCCAGCCGGAGGTCGTCCGGGCTGGGCGCGGCGGCGTCTTTCGGACCACCGCCCCGGTGCGTCTCGTGCATGTGTTGATGCTGTTGCTGCTGGTGCGGGCAACCCGGGCAGGTCTGATGGTGATTGTTTTGCCGTGGCTGGACCGGCGACAGGGTCAGCCAGCAGATCGCCAGGCCTATCAGCAGCAGATTCGAGGGCAGCAGGCAGGAGTTTGCTCTGCAGCCGGGGTACCTAGAGACCGAGCGAACCGACGACAGGGACCCCTGCCCTCGATCCTCCACTCGGTCCTCGCCTCGATCCTCTCCTCGATCCTCTCGTCGATCGTACGATCCACGAAAGCGACTGGTATCGATCGGCGGTGGGTCGCACCTTCTCGTTCGACGGTCGGCCAAACTCTCCTCCCAGCGGCTCTGATTTCGACCTGCGTTTGAGGTGAGTCCCGCTTCGTACGGCACCTGGTGCATTTCGGCGGCGAGTCACCTCCTCCTCCCCCACCACCTCCTCCTTCCTCTACTACTACTACTACCACCGCCGCTGCTACCGATGCCGCCGACGCTACCGGTAGGGCTGTCGCTACAGCTGCCGCTGCTACTACCTCTACTACGTCTACCCTTTCTGCTACTCTGTATTCTTCTTCGTTTTCTTTTTCCTCCGCCTCCACCTCTCCCGCCTCCTCCTCCTCCTCCTCCTCCTCTTCCTCCTCCGCCTCCTCCGCCTCCTCCTCCTCCTCCTGCTCCCGTCGAAGCTGTTGCTCCCTTCCGATCTTCCGGCTGGATATCGGGGCTATCCTCCGCGATCGTTGTCCACGATCGAGCTCGTCGAGCGAGCCGATCCTGCTCGGTCCCGTTTCCGAATCCACCGGGGAAGACGGTCCCGTTCGAGTCCGCGTCCGCGTTCGCGCTCGCGTTCGCGTCCGCTTTCGCGTACGCCGCAGCGGGCAGATAATCGACGTGCTGCTGCCGATCCGATTGATCTCGACGGCGATTCTCTTTTCGATCTTCTCGATCGCGTTGCTCTCGTTGATCTCGTCGGACCTCTGTTTTCTCTGATCTAGCCTCGGACTCGCGGCACGGCGATAAACAACGGCTGCGACGTCGGCGACAACGGCAAGAGGGACCTGTTGAGAGAGCGAAGATTGCGTAGAACGGCGACGAGAACGGCGATGACGACCACGACGACAGGGAAAAGGCATTCTCGCCAAAACCCCCCATTACCAACTACCCGGTGCCGCTGTTTCAGGATCGATCTCACCCGCAAGATGGACCGCCGTAACAACCGGGTACACCCTGCCCGTGTTTTCGGCCATTCGCGCTCCTTTTCGCTGTTGCAGCTCGCACGTCCACAGGTACGCCGCGCGGCCCACCCTCTCCGGCACGCTCGCTCTCTACCGCACCCTCCTCCTCCTCCTACTCCACCTCCTCCTCCTTCTCCTACTCCTCCTCCTCCACCTCCTCCTCCTCGCCTCCTTCTCGCCTCCTTTTCGCCTCCTTTTCGCCTACTTTTCGCCTACTTTTCGTCTCCTTCGCACCTCCTCCTCCTCCTCCTCCTGCTCCTCCTCCTCCTCCTCCCGTGCTTCGCTTTCTTTTCTTTCCTCCGCAAGCCGGCCCTCCTTCCGCTTGTCTTTTCCGCCTTGCTTCTCCGCCTTCCGGTTATCGTTCTTTGCTTTGTTCCGTCGATCCCTTCTCCCACGTTGCACCCTTGTTTCCCTTTTTGATCCGGCCTCTCTTCCTCTCTCCCTCCCTCTCGCCCTATCTCTGTCTCTATCTCTATCTCTATCGCTACGCCTAGCTCTATCCGTATCCTTTCCCCTACCCCTACCCCTATCCCTATCGCTGTCCCTATCCCTGTCCCTATTCCCTATCCCGGAAAGACAGTTCACCACTCGGTTTCTACTTTGATCTATCTATCTAGCTAGCTATGCCTGTCTATCTACCGATCCATCTATCTATCTATCCTATCGGTCCGACTATCTAAATATCTATCTACCGCTATATCGGTTCCCTCTACTCCTATCTTGCCGACGTCCGCACCGTTTCACCGACGACGATCGTCACCCTGCCGACGTCGATCATACCTCGCCTCGTGCTTCTCGTGCTTCCCGTGCTTCTCGTGCTTCTCGTGCCTCACGTGTCTCTCGTGCGCCTCCTCTCTCGTGCCACTCGTGCCTCTCGTGCTCCCCGAGCCTCCTCTCGTTCCTCGCGAACGCAACCGAGAGATCGCGTTCGATCCCCGATCCCAATCCTGGTGTACCTGGTGTACCCGCAGCACCGTCCTTGAGCTTCGACTTTTACTCGAGGGAGAACCGGGTCGTTGACCCCGATTCCTCTCCGCGATCCTCCGCCTGATCGTTTGCCGCCGTCTCGTCCCTATATCCTCGGACGGGCAGGGTTCCGGACACGGTTCGGAAACGGCTCGCGAAACGGTTCCCTCGCGATTAATGTACCTCCGATTAATTCGATGCGGATCTATTCGTGCGCGCGTGCACCGCCGCCGACTAGGGTCTCCTCGACTTTCTCGGACACTTTCTACGCGTACCTAATGTCTCACTACGACTAAGCTCCTCGGAATGATGCACCATTTAAAAGTGAGCCGCGACCGAAGGCGCAACGACGGGCATCCGAGCCGGCGCCAGAGCTCCTTTAGGAGGATCCCGTGGTCCGACCGGCGAGAGTGCCTTCCTTCCCGGTGGCTGGCTCTGTCCAACGAGCGGTCCAACCACCCTTCGCCGACTGCCGGTTTGTTCCGTGGTGCCGGCTGCGTGTGCGATTGCGAGTTCGAGTTCGACTTCGATACCGAGAGAGCTCCCGTGCCCTCCCGAGCCTACTGCGCGGCCGAGGGGGACCGTGATCCGAGAAACCGCGTGTTCCTGGCGTGCACGAGCCACTCAGTGCATGCGGGTCCCACCTGCATCCTCTTCTATCACGCGGATCTTGCGATCGCGGATTCCTGCGTCCAGAGCAGCGTGTCCGATGCTCGCGCGATACCACCGACAACAGGCCGCCGCGCCGCAACCACCGACCGGCCGCGATCAACACCGTTTTACACGGTTACCGCTCGTTACGCTCTCGATATTCCTCTTGTCCCTTCGTTCTTTCCGTTCCCCCTGTGTTCCCCTGTCGCGTTTCCACCAGCCACCGATATCGTCGTCCACGATAACGCGAGACGAAACGCCGAAGGATCCCTGTAACGACCGAAGCACGCTTGTCGGAGGCGCGCCGGACACTGAGGGGCATCCACCACCACCACCACTACTACCAATACCGATACCACCACCGCCGTACCATCACCGCCAACAGCAGCAGCACCAGCACCAGCACCGGTAGCAGAAGCAGTAGCAGTAGCAGCACCGGCACTAGCAGCAGCAGCAGCAGCAGCAGCAGCAGCAGCAGCAGAACCAGTAGCAGTAACACCACCACTAGCTGCCACCACCGAACGAAACACCATCCACCCACCCACGATATAGGTACTGCAACGACCGGCTAAACTCCCCGATAACTTTATATAGGTGGTCCCCTGTACACGGTGTTCCGAAAACGTTCTCGGCCACGCGAAACGATCGAACTGGCCAAACTTTTTCTCGACGATTCTTCCCCTCGATGTTTCCACCCTCTTGCCTTAACCCTAACTCCTCCTTCAGATTCTTTCGCGAATTTTCGCTCTATTTTTTTTTCGCCGAAAGCCTCGCAGAGGTTCGCGTTTCGCGGAAAGAAAACCTCTTTTCCAGGTATCGCGATCGAATCGGACGATTAGATTGCCGATGGAATACTCTGCACGCGAGCCGGCCAGTTTCTTTGACCGATCGAACGCTACTCCCTAGAACGTCGACGAGGCACCCGGCGCTGGATCCGCGGCGTATCGCTACACGTCCATCGGTAGGCTACGCGAATCGCCAGCTAATTAGTTATCTTTGAACACGCGGGCACGCGGATATCGCTCGCGCGCAAGCGTTCCAGGTCCGGGGACGACGATCCAGAGACTAGACACGGAGGGGAGAGAATAATTTTGCTCGGTTCAGCGCACGATGCGCCGTTTGTCCCTCGCTCGTTTCTCTTTCTCGAAGATCCACGAGCTAACGGGGGAGGCTGACGGAAAGAGAGACGGATGGTGAAAGAGAGAGAGAGAGAGAGGGAGAACGAGAAGAGTAGGAGACAAGAAGAGAGGCGGACAAGGGCTGTTCCAACAGCCACCACGTGGCTGACGCGTGGTACCACGTCCGCGGCCGCGGCCGCTTTTGCCCTGCACGAGAGACATCCGAAGGGAACCGGCAAACGTTTCGCGATTTTTTCAGAGATCGTTTGCCCATCCTGCCGACCGACTTACGACCAACTTGCGATCCGAAGGGTCCGTCGCTCCTTCCGATTCCCTGGCAAGGGATAAAGAACTCTCCGGTGCAAGCTAGATTCGCAAAGTACTAGTCTCGCAAAATCGAACATCGCCTACAGTTCCCAGGCTTCTTTTGTTCCCGTTCTCGTTCTCGTTCGCGTTCGCGATCGCGTTCGCGTTCGCGTTCTCGCAATAGAGAATAGTTGTCGTTTACGATAGCGACTGTAATCTCTGCGGTTCTCGCGACAGTCGCCTTTCCGTGGAAGGAAGGGTAACGCGGGGGAAGAAGGACGCAACCGGCAAGATAGAAAGATAGAAAGAGAGGCGAACTAGCTTTAAGCATATTGATCAGAAGACGGTAGTTGGCCGAATGCCACGTGGTGATGCTGCGAGAGGCGCCGGTCTCTTCTCCTATTATGAGCCAAGGCTCCTATCCTCCCTTCTCTTACTTTCTCTACGATCCTCTCTCCTCTTTCGTCGTAATCTTTCCCAAAATCCTTGCTGGTACAGTCCTCTCTTATCTCTCGTCCTCCCTCTCTCCCTCTCTCTCTCTCTCTCTCTCTCTCTCTCTCACACACACCCTCACCCTCTCCGTTCCCCCTGTACCTCCGGTCCGCGGTGGTCGCCCAGCTCCCTGTCCACGTTCGCAACGTTCCTCTTTCGTTCGCTTCGGTGTACGCACCGAACCAATTTCTACACGTACATGCCCGTAGTCCGGCAAGGAGGCTCCTCTCCCTCCTCGCTCCACCCTTCCCTCCTTCTGTAATCGTATAAGTGAAATTTCCGCGCGACCCGAACGCACACCAGGCCGCTTCAAAGAATACCGTTTATTTCTTCGTGGTCTCCTCCCGATCCCTTTCGCGGTCCGCTTCTTCTGGCTCGCATCGATTACCTAGGAGCAACCACCAGCGGCCCTCTCGGGCCCTTTCATGCCGCGGCGCTCGCTACCATGCCGTCACGCTGTCGCTCTGTCACGCTGTCACGCTGCCATTCCGGCAACGCGCGCCGTGAGCGGCGCCGACCAGCCTTCCGATTGAGACGTCGGATTAACAAGCTCGCCCGCGTCGCGGCGAGTTGCAAAAGCACGATTCTCTCTCTCCTCTTTCCCCTTACATCGTTCGTTCCCTTCCTCTCTTGGCCGATCGGCGCCTTCCTATTCCCTCCTCTTTCACTCCGCCGGCAACCTTCGCGAGGAGAACCGGCACAAAAAATAAAACGATGCGAAGAGAGTCCGCGTTAAACGGCCGCCAGCGAAGAGAAAGGGAACCGCCTTCTTGGGTGGCTACCGGTTTCACGGTTAAATTCTCACCGCCTCCCAGTCACCTTGCATCTCTTTGTCCGATCTCGTGATCTCGCCTCGTCCAGCCTTGTTTCGCCTCGTCTCGGTCCGTCTTGCCTCGGCCCGACTTACGTCGGCCCTTTCCCTCTGTCCCGGGATTGGCCAGCGTCGATAACAAACGACGAGGGTAACCACCCCTTTACCGACCACGACGATTCCATCCAAGGTACGGGGACTAGTTCGGTGAACCTCGGCAGGGGCCCGAAGAATCGTGAACGCGGTATACGATTTCAAGTTTTGCGCTACAAAGAAAAGACAAAAGAATCAGCGCTAGGAAAGTTTCGAAGGACTTCTCTCCAAGTAGGGAGCGCGTATCGAACGATTAGCAAAATCGAAGAATAACCTTGTCCGTCGCTCATCTATCGATCTTCGCTGCGAGTTTGCGTGCTCGACGCGACTAAGTTACCCTGACAGAATCTTTGCAACGGTAGCTCAAAACGGCACAAAATCTGTGTGCGATAACGAAACCTGTACAGCGAATACCAGCAGAATCTGGAACTGCCATATCATTACGTCTTTTATTCTCCTCGTTTGCCTTTCCTTCGCGATATCGATGCAACAGATCCTACCAAACAGTTCCGTGTCTTTCGTTTAGTTTGTTCCACCTTAATTTTGCCACAATTATTGTTTTTACGCAACCCACCATTATTCCTTACATGCGGCGCCTCTTGCGGAGAACACGTGAAGCTCCGAACGGAGTCCGTACAGCGCCAATTGGAGCAAGGGCAAAACGCTCGAACCGTTAGCCAAAGTCAACTATCGGTAATTTCTATAAAATCCGGGACTGCTGGAAAATATCGATTGAGATCAAATTAGACAACCAAACGGTAAACCAAAGGCTCGGAACTGTTTGGAAAAGACTGCAGCATCGATATCGTGTGAGGAAATCAAACGACAACATCACAAGATATAATTATTTAACACAGCAATTACAGGAACCTCATAGAGGAATTAATTGTGTTTCGTAGTTTTGTCGTCAGTCCCTAATTTTGCCATCATTAATATTTCTATGCAATCATACATTTCGCACATGTGACGCCTCTTTTGGTGAAAAGATGAAGCTCCGAACAACGTTTGTACAGCGCCAATTGGTCCAGTGGCAAAACGCTCAAACTGTTGGCCAAGAGCGATCGTTGGTTATTTGGCTAACGGTTTGAGCGTTTTGCCACTGGACCAATTGGCGCTGTACGGACCTTGTTCGGAGCTTCACTTTTTCTCCACAAGAGGCGTCTCAATATCGGTCACGTGTGCAGAACGCGGGGTCGCTTTGAAGTCGGACGATAGGAATCACAGGCAGGGCCTCTTTTGCGTCGCAACTGTTTGGATAACGTCTGCTTTATCCATCGCGGAGAACGTCGACGCAGTTCCTGCTTTATCCAACGTCGAGAAGCTCGATAGCGGATTCGCGTGTCGTTGCGTAGCGACGCGAATCTTCGAAGGCCACGACCGTAACTCGTCGTTTCTGCAACGAAACGTTCTCGCGGCGACCGTAACGTTTCGACCACCAGTCCCCGGTATCGACAAAGTTTAATCGTCGTCGTTTTCGTTCGATCGTAGGTAGCCGCGATCGCAGACATCTTTTTAACGAGGAATCGGGACTGGCAACGTCGGGGCAAAGTGGCCGACTGACGGAGCGAGAGAATCGGCAGCGACGAAAGAAGAATGGAACGAAATATCTCGAGGATCATTAGGAGCGAGGCTCTCGCCGTACGTGACGCGCGCGTCTGGGGTCATCCGAATTAGATTGATCTATCATTGGTGTTGTCTGGCCGACGTCTCGGCCGCTGATTGCGCTCGAGGCGACCGTTATCTTCCTAGAACCGACCCGGCTCGCCGGTCATTTTATTTGCACACCCATCGATCATCGAGCCATCTCTTCGGACCGTAAAGGAGATTCGGGCGATCCGATCGCGTCACCTCTCGTCTCGTTTCGTTTCGTCGCGGTTCAAAAAGTCGCGAAAATTGCCGGTGCTCGCGCGTGTCCTTTCCGTCGATTCGAAGGCGAGAGGCGCGCTTGAGAGGCCGCAGGAAAATCGCCTCTCGGCGGTGGCGATACCGAGCAGAGAAAGAAGGAGGAGAAAGGGGTTGCTCGGGGAGTGGGCAAAGGAAGAGGAAAGGGAAAAGGGAAAGGGAAAGGGCGAGGAGAGCTCGCAAAGTTTGGGGACGGCTTGATTGAATGCGGATGTGCGTGCAGTCGGTGGCGGCGCGACGGTCGACAACCACGAATCGGGGGAAAATTATAGGTACTCCTCTTTCCTAGGTTCCCGGTTCGATGGTATCTGCCTGCTCCTTCCGGGAATTTCGCAGTATAAATAGGAAGCCAGTGGGGCCAGTCGCGGCTCGCTGCGGCGTTTGGTTCGTTCGCTCGTCGTTCAGTTCCGTGGAAAACGCGAACGAAACAGGGCTGGCCGAACCGAGCAGAACGCGTTCGGCACTCGCGCGATTTATGCACCCCTACCGGCTGTCGCTTACCGCCTACCGCCTGCCACCTACCCACCACCTTACCACCCTCCCGGTCGAACGACGGACGGGATTCCAGGCATGCACGAAACCCCGCGTCGTTCGCCTCTCGTTTTTAATTGCGCGCTCGACCGATCGGTATCTCTTCCTCCGTCCTTCCGGAGAAACTCGTGTGTGCCCGCTCCTTTTCGATCTGTGCATTCTAATTCACGTGGCACCCGCCCCCCGCCCAAAGAACTCGGAGTCGAACGGCTTGAGTCACCGTCTGGCCGGCAATTCTCTTTTATTCCCATCGTTATCGTTACGCGCGTATCGCATGCACGATTTCCAGCAAATCCCGAATCGCTTCGGACGACCTGACAACCGTTCGCCCGCTGCCGGAGCGTTAACGATCGACGGAGGGGTGAGAATCGAGGCGGACACGTCGGCGTCGCGCGGCAGCCGCCGACGGAACAGATCGCGCGGATTCGGCTCGCTAAGATTCGAGAGCAGGGCAACTATCGGATAGTTTCGTCGGAATTCCAACGCGAGAAAAAAAAGGAAGAGAAACGAAAGCGGAACGCGGAGAGCGGGCGGAGGGGGAGGTGAGAGCGGGCGCGAACGAGAGAAAGCGAGAAGGCGAGAAGGCGAGGAGGCGAGGAGGCGGGAAGGCAAGAAAGAGAATAGAGGAATACCGGGATGATCCTGGACGAGCGAATTCAGGTTTCGGTCGTTTGGGTGGCTGCCTGCCCGTGTTACCCGATGCCCCCTTCACCTTCACTGCACATATAAGGGCTGCGAGCACCTTTGCCCCGAGCCACGCACCAGCGAAAAAACTGCATACGCATACGATAACGGGGGTGCGTGCCTGAGGGCTATCCTTATGGGGCTTGGGGAGGCCATACAACACTTTAGTAACCCCGTAATACCTCCCCTTTCAGCCAGCCAGGTAGCCTCCGACTCCGAGTATAAAGTAGCCAGCCACTGCGCCGCCTCTCTCTCTTAGCCCGCGATGTACACCGAGATTAAAGGGCTGCTGAGGGACGAGAGCCTCGAAAGGGATCTTCTGCTCTGCCGGTATCTCACGTGTGGAAACCGCGTTGACGATTTATCGAGTACTGCTGCCACGGCCGGGCAAAGGGGGAGGGGGGCAGAAAACGGGGAAGGGGTCCAAGCATTGTCTCTTCGAAATCGCGTTGAAATTCTGATACCGCGTCGTCCCGAGAGACCGAGAGAGAGTCGAGCCTCGCACCACCTTCTTTCTTTGCCATCGCGGCCTCTCGATCTCCCACGAACCGGAGAACCCCGAGGACACCGTTCGAGTGGACTCCTGTCGCGGCAGAGAGCGACGGAGCTTTTATGAAAAACGCGAGATCGACCCCGGTTTTTACTCGGATCGAGCCAACTCGTTCTCTCTCTCTCTCAGAGCCTCTAGCAGCAGCACCTCGTTAATTCGCCGGTCGCGAAGATTCATCGCGCGATCCACGGAGCCTGACGACTCGCGAATCGGCGTAGACGCCGCGGCGCTGGCTCGATTCGCGTTAATATCGGCGGAGCCGACGCGAAATTTCGTGATCTCCGTATGCGCGGCGCGTGCACAACGCGCGAGAACGCGACAGCGTTCCAGAGCTAAACGGAGAGCGCTAGAAATACACCGTAAGTTAATTCAAGTGCATCGCCTTCGCCGTCGCCGTCGCTGACGCCGACGTCGTTACAGATATCGTTCCGCTCCTTCTCTCTCTTCGGTCCGCGAGGGTCCTTCCACCTTTTCGATCGAACGATCGAGAATTCTTCGAGACCGCATTCCTACGGTCGTTTCCTCGCGCTGCGGAATGCTCGACGCCGCGAATAATCTCTCGCCGGCCGTCCTCGACGTCGCTGCGACGTCCGTAGCCGAATCCGCGCGAACGCGGACTTTGTCTCTCTCTCTCTCTCTCTCTCTCTCTCTCACTCTCTTCGAAAAAAAGATTCGAGGGCGGAAGCTTGCTCATCGACTGATCCTCGAAGCTTTTCCGGGGACCGGTACCGCTCGTCGCGCGTTCCTCGTCGTTCATCGCACGTCGGGCCGTCGCGTGTCGGTTCGGACCTTGGATTGGGTTAGGTCTGGTTTCGAGGACCACTCGAGATGCTAAATAGAGAGGAGTCCGAAGACGGCGACTACGTTCGCAACAGCGACACAGTATGTGGGAGCGAATGGTTGGTATTCCGCGCGCTATATCCGGACGAAGCTGGAGAAACGTGTCGCTACCCTCCTCGCGATCCGGTGAGACCAACCCTCGCAACCGCCCCGCGAGCTTCGAACCCCTCGCCGGAAAGCCTCCAGGTTGATGTACCCTAGCTAGAGAAGGCACACCACTTCATCCGGGACCCTCGAATAAGGGACGGGAGCCCCAGGCCTCTCCCTCTCTTCCTCCCTGCCACTCTTCCTCTCTTTCTCTCTCTCGTTCTCTAACTCTAGCTCTTCCTCCCTCTCTCTCTCTCTATCTCTATCTCCATCTCTCTCTCTACCTTCCCTTTCTCTCTTCTTCTCCCGGATAGCTCGAGTATTTTATCGATTGTCATCGGTTTCCTCGAAAACCTCGCAAAGCTAACCGTTTAAGGGTACACCGGCAACTCCGTCCATAACCTGCGCAAAATTCGTCGAGGCCGAACGGATTGCTGCGCACTCGCAACACACCACCTCTTTCGGTGCTTTTTGGCGGTTTTTCGCGCGGTCAGCTTCTTTTCCGAATTTCCCGTCCTTCTCAGCAGCCTTTTCTCGCCTTCCTACCACGCGGCGGACGAAACGGTGCACCGTCGAACCCTGCTCGATCTCCGCCTATCTCTCTATTTCTCTCCGACTACCGACTCGTAAAATGGAATACCAGGTAATGGCTGTGCTCGGTCGCTTTAAGCAGCCCCGTCGAATGGATCGTTAAAAGCGAGCTAAAGACTACCGCCGTGCCGGCACCGTAATCGTAATTATATCATAGCCGACGCTTCGGCAACTTGTTATTATTGCTCCTATTATTATTATTACGATTATTGGTATTGTTATTTCCGCTCCCGCGAACCGGCAACGTCCATTCGAACCTCTTTTCCCCCGTCGCTCTCGCCGAGCGAGCCAAAAGGAGGAGAAGAGACTCGACCTTCGACGAACAGCGCGACAACTTTTCTTCCTCGGGATTCCGAAAAATTGAAAAGAGATCGACCGATCGAAACTATCCGGCCAAGGAAGACGAGCGGGGGGTCGCGGGGGTACGTTACCGGACGGTGGCGAGGGACAAAATAAAACGCGGGGGAAGGTCTCGGAATGGCATTGGCTCGGGACCTGGAGCGAGGAACGCCGCTGGATCGGTTCCCCGTGGAAGGAGAAAAACGTTTGCCGAGGATTTTTCAAGCTAGTAATTTAAATGCCGATCCAATGACAGAGCCAATATCGCGGCACGTTCGGAGTGCAAGGTTATTAAAGCACGGCCCGATCTGCGAGTACATGCCGTTTTGCTCGGACCGGAGCGCCCGCGCCCGAATCCGAAGCCTCATCTGCGATTACTCAACCAGCCACTGATCTCTGGCCAAAGAGAAACAGCGCAAGAGGAAGAGAGAAAGAGAGAGAGGGGGGGAGAGAGAGAAAATAGAAGAGGGCGAGAACAGAAACATTAAGGAACCAGCCGAGGCGCAAAGCGCGAATCTTCACGGTCGCGTCGTCCATTCCAATTGCTGGGTCACGCCGCGCGGCGGCCCCGGCAATTGCACGCGATTGCGATCGCAGCCATCGGATTCGGATCGTTTCCGAAATCCCCACCGAAAAGTTTTCTCGATGGGAATCG
The DNA here is from genome assembly GCF_028453695.1 of Augochlora pura. Lineage (NCBI taxonomy): Eukaryota > Metazoa > Arthropoda > Insecta > Hymenoptera > Halictidae > Augochlora > Augochlora pura. Next base: position 27,062,997 of record NC_135775.1, on the reverse strand, counting down.
AGCGCCGCAGAGGGGTGCCCGCGTGCCCTTGGCAAGCAAGCCGCTGTGCCCGCCCTTGGTAATGGAACGAACAAATTTTGAAAACCGTCGACGCGCCCAGCCTAATATCGCGGACGCGCCGGCGACTTTGGCGGCGACCGGTCCGTGGCGACGGAATTAAACCCGACGACGTTAGCTTCGACTTCGCCCGAATTTTCGTGTTTCTGTTTCGGCGAAAGGAGATCACTAACCCGACCGTCGGCAAGGACGAGTGCTCGAGGCGCCGTCGAAGAAAAACAATAAAACGAGAATTGGCACGTCTGGCGAAACAGTTGACTGCCGTAAAGTCAACTGGTTGACTTGTCCGCTCGTCCACCTAACGCGAGTGACGAGCGACGAGAGGCGAGGGACGAGGGGCGAGGGACGAGCGACGAGGGACGGGAGACGTGTGACGAGAGACGGGAGACGTGGGACAAGGCGACAGAACGCGAGACTCGCTTCGCGGAGTGCGCTCGATTTCAAACAGATTTTCGATCCATCGTGAAACTAGTTTCGCGGGCACGTACCTACGACGTTCGAAGATTTACGCGTTCGCGGAGAAGCGTTCGAAACGATCCCGCGTTGAGAACATCGCGAAGGAACCGCGATTCTTCCGATCGTAGCGTCGCGACATATTTAATCTCGCGACATATTTTCCTGGCGGAAGCAATAATTGTTTGCTGCGAACTATTTATCGCGGATTCACCGTTTCTGCCACGGTGGACGCTTATCCATTGGACAGTGGCGAACGAGATCGAACTGTACTTACGCCAGCGTCGTTCGCCGTGGCCTCGGAAGGACGCGCGTCGCGTCGCATCGGTCCGGCGTGTCCAACGTCGTCGTCGAAACGGAGACAGATTCGTTGACCGTCTCGCTTCTGCAACGGTACCGACCACCGACTAGAAAGAAACCTCTGCTCTCTTTACTTTGCCCCGTCGTCCTCGTCTCCGGTTTCGCGAAGAAATGTTGCAACAGGCGGAACGAAGACGCGCGATGCGCCTACCGATTTCAGTCAATTCGAACGATTGGATATATTATTTTGCTCGATCGATCGGTAGTTTATTTCGAAGCGACGCGCGCGCTGCCGTAACGCGATCAAGGAAATAAGGAAACTCTGCGAAGAGAGAAAGAGAGAGAGAGAGAGAGCGGAAGAACGTACGCGTACGTACACGTGCACGTACGCGTCCCGCGCAGCGAGCTCTAATCGGGCCCTGCGCTTCGATTAACGACTCGTTAAAACGAAGCCGTACATTGTAGATAAATTGATAAACGCGCGTGCAGCATGCGAGGGAAACACGACGGACAAACAAGTAGCAGTTGCGCGGGTATGCCTTCGCGTCCCTCGCAACTTGCGGCGAACCTCCTCGCCGCGTCGGTTGCACGCCGACGATACGATCGCGGCGCGTTCGCGTTTTTCAATCGGCACCGCGGAAAAGATGTGTCATTCTTGTCCGATATCGAGCGACGGGAAGGTCGCGCGGCCGACGATATACGCGAGACTCGTTTAACTTTGACCCCGAGATAAAAATTAAAAATATTGAGCATCGTCGCGAGGTCTCACCGTGGAAAAATGGCGAGCACCGAATTCGCGAGGAAGCCCCGGTTCCCGTTCCAGAGATTCGAGGAAGTCTAACCGACGAACCGTCGAACCGACACGAGCAATTTAGCGAACCGAGCACTGCAGAACCGAGCCGTGTTTCCAACGACTCGGCCGCCGGCTTCGATCGACCCCGCCTAGCGGCTCGAGAAACAAAACGACCCACCGAACAATAATCGTTTCATGGCCCGAAAGTTTATCGCGACCCTGGGAGTGACGTCGTCGCATCGCGAATCTCTGTCGAGCGATTGCAAAAGAAACGGAAACATTCCAAACAGATGCAACGCGTCGCCGCGCCGCGTCATTCTACCTCTACGTTGTCGAAAACACGCGCACTTCTCTTCGAATCGGTCATCGCGACGATCGTCGCGTCTCCGTCTCTCCCCTCCGTTAACTGCGACACCGCTGCTCGCGAGGAGCGGTAAACCGAGACGAATAGAAATCGTGTGAACCAAATAAATCCAGAGACAGCTTTCATCGAAAAACCATTTATTTCAGCGAATAAATATTCTATGAATACTCTCTACCTAGGAAGTACACGTTACATGTAATAAGTATGCGGTATTCGCCGCCCTCGTTTCGATACTGGGAGTACACAGTTCCATTACTTTCCTTTTTTTTTTTTGTTTCTTTAATAATAGGTACACTGACAAACAAAGGAGGAAACGGGAACCAGGCGAGAGAGAAGAGAAACTGATACGCGGTGATTGTATTTGGGTGCATGTGTCTCTGGGCGTATGCGTGCACTTGGGTGTGTGTGTGTGTGTGTGTGTGTGTGTAGATGTGTGCACGCGCGTATGCGTGGGTGTGCGTCTAGCGGATGCAGGGGAAAAGAGGCAGGCAAAGGACGAGGAGAAGACGGAAACGAATAGAAGACAGCGTATCGATGGAAGTGAGGAGAAGGGAAATTGGTCGACGCTCCGTCCGTTTTGGTTTCGTGAGAAAACCGATCAAAAGTCTGGCGACCTGCACGGCTCGAGCCGCGACCGCTTCGAACGCCTTTTCGAACGCAAATCGAAATCTCGTGAAATTCCTACGTTTACTCGAACGAAACGAAGCCGAAGATGACGGGGAGAGAAACCTGGGAGTGAAGGAGCGGCAGGAGCAGAACGAGACAGTGGGAAAGAATAGAATGAAACGAACGGACGTTTCTTTCCGTAAAAAGATTAGGAGAATAGAGGATCCTCGGTACGGCGGAACGCTAGTACAACGCTCCCGACGGTCGGTGTGCTCTCGAGCCAAGCAACTAGATATCACAACGATTACTACCATAATTTACACCGAATCACATAAGACGCGGGATCGAGTATAAAACCGCGTCGTCGAACCTCATCCTTCCGTCCGGTTTGTCGTTCGATCGCGACAAAGGACGCGAAGTTGGCCACAATATACGTAATACGTACACATAGGTATAAATTCTAATCGCCACTGTTGCGGTTCGTGGACGTCTATATATAGACTACCTACCGATTATACGCGCGGAAATCCCTCCCGCCCGTCCGATTTTCGAAAATCAAAAATCGTGTCCCCGGCTACGAGGGATTCGTTTCCATTTCCTTTTTTTTCTTTTCCGTTTCTGTATTTCTGTTTCGGTTTCCGTTTCCGAGCGCGACTGCCCAGCTGTTGCGGTTGGCATTTTATTGTACAATAATTGAAAAACGGGAGAACCGACAACTGGCAACCAGTCTCGCGCAGACTCCTTCCGACGCGCGACAGAGCCCGACGAAACCGAGCCGCGGAGATCGCCTGATCGCCTGATCGTTCCCGATCGTTTCGTCCCGAACTTTTGATTCTCTTCCGCGTTCAGGAGCGCGTTTCGTCGAGCTCTGCTCTCGGCAAAACACCAACGAAAAATTTCATAAGGAAGCGACAATTAAACGACAGCCTAACTTACCATGTATTTACACGAAAATCACACGCACTCTCGTACACGCGCTCGCAGGCTTCGTTGAGAAACATACTGGGAAAATATGTATACGCACGTGTATGTATAAACAGACAGACAGATAGCAAAGAGAGGGAGAGAGAGAGAGAGAGAGAGAGAGAGAGAGGGAGAGAGATACGTAGAGAGCGAGAGAGAGATTCATCTTTCTATCCTTCTTCATTTTCCATTTGTTTTCCTGTGAAAAATGCAACAAGCTCCCGTATAAAAAATAATTCTTTCGCTGGGTCGTTCTCTGGGATCAGGTGTAAACGCATCGACACCATAAAAATAATACCGTGACTCTAGGAACTATCCGCCTCGCCATGGACCATCCTCGTGGACCATTGTTACGCATCGAGGTGCCTGTCTCGCAAGTTTGCGTCGCGTCGCATCAACTCGTCCAAGACGGTCGCCGTCGTCGTTGTCCGCCCGCCGACTGCTCGACCGATCGACTGTCCGTCCTCGTCCTCGTCCTTGTCCTCGTCCTCGTCTTCGTCGCCGATGGAAACCAGCCCAAGAGTCACCCGCGGAATGTTCGCACGTAACTCGTTCGTGTCTCATTCGCGTCACGGCACTAAACACACCCCAAAACAAGGCACTTTCAGTCTATCGAACGAGGAATCGTCGAGGTAATCTTCGAGAGTCGAACGCAACGACGAGGACGACCGATCGACGATCGAGCAGCGATCGAACGGCGATCGAGAGTCTCTCGGCAGGTGAACAAAGGAACGAAACCAAAAGGAAAAGAAAAAGAAAAAGAAAGGAAAGTAAGGAAAAGAAACGAAAACCGTTCAGGATCGTCGCGAGACAGGTCGGACGACGAGCGTCATTCCGTTGGCATCCTCCTCCTCCTTCTCCTCCTCCTCCTCCTCCTCCTCCTTCCTCTTCTTCTCCCTCTCGTCGTTGATATTGTCGTCGTCGGAGTCGCTCCTCGTTGAGCCGTACGGTAGACTATGTACATCCGCATCTCTCGACAACCATTCCTGGTAGCCGCGAGAACACGATCTGGTACTCGTTGTCGAAATAGAGAATCGTGATCTCCGAGAGCTTTCTGGGGGCGCAACAGGGCCCGGTGTTGTTCGGCGGCAACGCCAGGCTCACGATGTGGGTGTTTGGATACGACTGCAGAAACGCCATCGGACAGTCGCCCGAACAATAGTTGGCGTCGTACCTGAAGCAACAAAATCGTCGAGCGCCGATTATGATTACGATCGTGGCGGATGAAATACGCGAACGGGCATGCCGATTCGGCGTGGACAGCGCCTGTAGATAAACACAAGTTATACGTGCATGCGTGCGCGAAACCGCGCAAGGGAAATCGATCGAAAAATCATAAGGCAACGCGAAGAAAACGGACTCACTTTTTGGGCGCGATGATCCAGTCCCAGCCAAACTTTTCAAAGTCGACCGTGAGCTTGTACCGACAGCATTTGGGCTCCTGGCTAGTCTCGTCGCAATTCAGTCCTATGTTCCGCTTGATCCTGGCCCCCCTTCGGGAGTCGAGCTCCTGCGTCTGCACCTCGAGGTAAGGCGCGTACTCGGCTCCGGGATTGGTCTCGACCACCTTCGAGTTCCTGCGATGGTTGCCGCCGGGGCCGGTCCCGGAGATCTTGAGGGCGACGCCTAGGTTGTCCCTAGGGTGCTTGAACCACTCGGCCACCATCCTCCGGAGCTCGATGGTCACCCAGGTGCCGCCACGGCCGGCGGGCCTCGGGTGCTTGGTGGTCAACGCCGGGCCGAGCAACGGCCCGCCGGACTCGGTGGTCCCACGGAGGATCCTCTGCAACGTGATCGTCACCGGGCCCGAGTCCTCCTGGTTCTCCGACTCGCCGGACTTGCCGTCGGCCGACGAGCGGTCTTCCTTCCCGCCAATCTCCTGCCCGCTGCCCCATATCCACAGAGACAGCTCGGCCCTGGTGACTCGATGCTGCACCACCTTGTCCGAGAACTTGAAGTAGAGCACGTCCAGGCTGCCCTTCGAATGCCTCAGCCTCTGATCTGAAACCGAACCGTCGAATAATCGCTCGCAATCGGTCCCTACCGTTTCCAGTCGGACAGTATTCGGAATTCGGGTCAACAGAATTCTCCGCTGGCAAGCGACCCCTCTCCGCTACGATATCGACGTCGATGCCGATGCCGATGCCGATGCCGATGCCGGACGAGATCGAATCGACCGATCGGTAGACCGTGGTATAGCGGCATGTGGCATCCTCGTGCTCCTCGATTGGCAATAAATCAAGAACAACCGGCGCGGCGGCGAGAGAAGTCGAGTTTCTTGTCCACCGAGAGAGGCTCGGTGACGCACGTGCGTCCGACATTTATCCCGACGAAGCGAGCAACGATCAACGATCAACGAACGATCGACGACGAGCGGCGACAACCTACGGCGTCGCCGATCTCCGCTGATCGCCGGCACAACAGCCGAGAGAACAACCGCGGGAGCAGCAGCCGAGAGAACAGTCGGAGAACGTGAAAGGAGGAGAGGAAAAACGCCGAAGCAGATTTATATACGCGTAGGGAAGCGCCTTAGCCCCGGTCGCGACTCTATTCGGGTCATCGCTCGCTCCGAGACCGCTTCCATGAAGGGTAAAGCCACCTGAAATCGTACCGTTACGCGAACCACTGGATTTTTCCATGAACCGATCCATCGATCGACCTTTGGTACTCGATGTCCCTTCTAAATGGACTGGTCCCGGTATCCGATTCGCTCGAATCGAACCGGATCGCGATCTAGAACGTCCCCGCCCCTTTTCCAGAAACGTCGCGAAATGTCGCGCGTTTTTGCCGCGGTATTTTTGCGGGACGCTCTACGAAAACTGGGTTGTCGATCGCCGATCCCCGATCCCCGATCCCCGATCGACCCGATTCCGAAAGATCTCACGAGGAAACCAATCACGGGAGACCGTTGAATAATTACGGAGGAGAACGGATCGGCTGCGTTTTTCTCAAACTTTGAGCGACGCGACGCGACGCGACGCAGGATCGGCTGCGGAGTATATCGTTGTCATTGTCACTCGAGCTGTCACGTTCGCCGCATCGCGTACGTCCAATTTCCCCAAGACTTATCCCGAGATAATTAGTTATCGGAGAGACGCGGCTGAGCGGGCGGCGCGTCGAGTCGTGTCCCACGATTTCCCGAATTCGACGGGTCGCCGGAACTCCGCGTCAGGAACCGCCATGGAAACGAGCAATTATCGTTCCCGGAGACCCGACCGTCGTCTCCCCACCCCAACAGCCTCGAGTCAATTTATCGCGACTAATTGCGCGATTTCGCCGGGTCGACGTCGAGAGCTCGCAAGCTTGTTTCGACCGCGTTGAGAAATCCGAACGGTTTCTTCCGAAAATTCCAGCCGTCGCGGTTAATCGGTTTACGGGACGCTCCATAATTGATCACGCTCGAGGAAGCCACGGTTCGCGTCGAGGATCCTGTCGCGACTCGCGATCGTTCCGTCGGCGGCCGTTACAGGGGCCGTTGTCTACGGGAAACGTCACGGCAAACGGAGGAGTAGCCGCGCCTCAACCTCCGCTATCGCGGAAACATGGATCGGGTCGAAACGCGACGCGTAATCGTCAACGATAACGACACCGTGCTAACGATAACGGAGCTCCAGAGATTCGAAGGAACGCGGCTCGATAACCACACGCGATAACGTCGCGCCGACGAGCAGAGCAGGCATACGAGACCCACAGGTTCCCGTAATCTGCTCCTCCCATCGTCCCTGTCCTTGAACCACGCCGCGCCGCAAATCATTCCGCCTCGAAATCCATCGACCGGCCGAAAAAACGTCCGTCGGATCGTCTGGAATTTGCTAACGTATTATTCGCGAATGGCGCGCACGTTTTCTAGGGGGTCGAAGTTTAATAAGGCGCGCGGGACAGCTGTTGCTCTTTGTAGCTGCGGAGCGAACGGATCCGAGGGGCGCGACACACGACGGCTCGCGTCGCGCCGAAAAATCTTCACGGAAAGATGGCAATTTTATTTCGGTCCAGACGCGGCTACCGATCGTCTAGCGTCTGTCGCGAGATCTTTCAGACTATATTTAAACGCGGGAGCTCGGGGAAACCACCGTCTCCGGATTTCGATGAGAATAAGTCTGTCTTGCATACGCTGTCTCGGAACGATCCTCTACTACAGGGGCTCCGTAGAAAATTCCGGCAAACGTATCGCAAGCTCGCTACGCTATTCTTTTGCACCAGCTATGCTGCCGATACGTTCCCCAACCCGTGTACAACAAGCAACGACAGCAAAGACGAAATAGGAACGTTTAAGAACAAGTCGCGAAAAGACGGTCGCGACCATGGCACGAACAGCATTTTTGAGAACGCGTCTTTCGTCTCAGAATTTGACGGTGCATTTCGGGCGAAAGCGGACGAAGGGTTGCACCGTTGCAACGTTGCAACGTTGTATCGTTGGATCGCTGCAGCGTTGCAGTGTTAGAGCCGCGGGGCTCGAAAACACGTGGCGCGACGCGCGCATTTTAAATCCAGCGAGGACGAGAGACCAGACACAAATAAATTCGTAGAGCGAGCACGACAGAGGAAGGAAAGAGGCCGGCTGCTCGCACTTGGAAAAGCGAGGAAAAAAGCCGCTCGTCGGAGGACAAGGATGGTCGAGAGTGGTAGAGAAACGGCAAGAGAAAAAGAAGAGAGAAAGAGAGAGAGAGAGAGAGAGAGAGAGAGAAAGTGTGAAAGAGTGGGAGCAAGAGAAAGGGGAAGACAATAAAGCCAAAGCTAAAGCACAGTAGGTACACCGTGGCTTCGCCACGCGGAGACAGATAAATATAGTTTTGGCGAACGGAGGTCACTCGCATTGCTCGGCCACGCCGCAATCAACGTTATCTGGTACCACGAAAAACGATTTATCGGTCGATACGCTCGGAAACTGATCGATCGCTGCCGCCGACGGAGGAAAATCGATAAAAAAAAAGTCAAGGATTTTTCGCTCGCGAATATTCAGAACGAGTGGAAATGATGGAAAACAACAGTGATACCGCGGTGTCGTGGCCCTGCCTATAAATAAACGAAGAAATAATTGATACGAGACGCCACTCGGCGCTCCTCTGCGCCCCCCTCGGTATCCACCGGGCGGTCGCACCCCCGGCCGGCCGGCCGGCCGCACTTTTCGCTATCATTCGGTTCGGTTGTTTCGCTCGCAACGCAGGCTGCACAGCCAGGACGGCGTCAGTGGACGTCTCTTAAGGGCGACGACGTTTAAAAATATATCGTCGGGACCGCGACAAATCGTCTGGCAGCTGCGCATCGCTGCGCGTGGCTGCGCATGGCTACCCACGGCTATGCATTGCGCGCAATTCGACGCGTGCCCGATCGTGTACGACCTGTCGAAATTCAATACCGAGAAATTCGCGCCGGGAGCGCGTAGAAATCGTTCGCGAAATCATTCGGAACTTCTCGGAAGCGATTTCGATTTGACCGATTCTTAGAACATCGCGCCGCGTCTATCGACGTGTTCCCTGGCCGGATGAACGTCCATCCAGAGTGCAGGATTTAAAGACGAGGGGGGGACACGGAAGGGTTGCGAGAACTTTGCGTGAGCCTAGGCTGTACCTACGACCACGTCCACGGCTACAACCACGACTACGACTACGACTACCTTCCCAAGAGCGTTGAACCCCGAAATTAATGTTGTAATGCACTCCCGTATCTTCGTTCCCGGTCTCCGATCCCACCCTATCCCGTTCCGTCCCATTCCATCCCGTCCGACCCGTCCCGTCCTTCCCGCCTCTCTCTCTCTCTCTCTCTAGTTCAGTCGAAACTCGCTCGATAACGTGCCCTCTGACTTCGACTTGGGAATACTTAATTGCGCCAACGATCTTCGGCTCGAATACCTGTCGAGGTGAACGACCGATTGCGAATCCCACGCGCGGAGCACCCCCGACTTTTTCATTTTCCTGACAGTCGAATCGAAAGGCGTGCGCGGTGCTCGGTATCGAAACGCCTCGAAACGCGACGGTTATGTGTGTCGGACGGCCGTAAAGACGGTTAGCGAAATTGGTTCCCGTGGCGCTCTAAAGCACGTTAATGATCCCAGGGACATGGTAATCGGGCGTGGAATCGGCGATAAGTTTAATTCGGCCGCGCTTGGCTCGAAGAACCCCCCTCCCTACCCTCCCGTTGCCGCCCCGTGGCCGTATCTGCGAGCACTTATCGTATTTCCGGTGGTCGTTCAGCGGGACCGTGGTTTTCTTGTAAAGGGACCGCCGCGAAGGGACCGGTCGGGAGGTGTTCGAGGCTGCTCGAGGCACTGGTTTACGCGACACGCCAGAAACCGGACGTAAAAACTGCCGCCCCCGAGCAATTTGCATCGCGTGACGAACGCCGCCCTGCAATCGTGACTGCACTTCGACAGTATAACAGCGTAACTCGATAAAATTCGCATTTGGGTCACGCGTCTCCCTCTTTCCTGCTCTCCCCTGCGCTCTCCTTCTCTCACCTGCTCTCTCCGTTCTCTCTCCGTTCTCTCTCGACCCCTGCCACCACACGTAGCTCGCCCTTTCTCCGGTTCTTTCGCTTCCTGTCTCGCCCGCGCTCCCGTACTGCCGCGCTTCCGTTGTTGCGTTTTCCTGTTCGCCGCTCGCAAAAGGATCCTACGCGTCGGAAATCGCGTGCTTTCGAGAAACTCGATCGCGAACGCGCCCCCTTCGAATTCAAACGAACCGAATCGAATCGAATGGAAACGGAACGAAACGAAACGAAACGAAGCGACACGACACGCGGAGGGCAGCCGACTCGTAGAAAGTAGAAACGCCTCTCGCGCTGCACCCCGTCGACTTTCCTGCGATCAAAATCGACCGGCGGAAGACAATTATCGCGACTCCGTTCCACGAACCAACCTCGTTTCGGCGATTCGAATGTACATCTGTCGTTCGCCTATCGAAAAATTTCGTTGGTAGCTCTCTCGCAGAAACGCGAGGTCAGATGCGAAACACGGGTCACGGAGACACGAGATCGGTTGATTCTATTTCCGTGCTTCTCTTCGTAGATTAAAGAGCTCGGTATCGCCCGTAGAATTCATTCATCGAATTAGGATAAGAGCAATCGTTTTGTAACTCCGGGCATGTAACCGTTCGGCAATTGTTGCATTCTATTTTGCTCGTTTGCGACACAGTGTGTCTGTAAAGGTTAAAAATAAATGGAATAATCGAAGAGATGAGATGAGATGATACGAGATGAGAATCCGCGCAAAAGGTAGCGGTAACGCGATACGATCGATCTAATATTGTAGGTACACGTCCAGCCAAGCGATAATACCCATCGAATTGTTATGTAACTCTAGTAGTCCTTAAATGCGCTCGCGTTGCAACGCAGCACCGATATTCGCGACTGCTAATACCTCCGAGAGAGCCAGGAACACGACAAACTGGTTTTCTAGATCGGCGCTACCGTTCGATCAGATCAATCGGTTACATACGGATCTATCGATGGCCGATCGATCTAGATCGTCGGCTAAGTATCTGCCGTTGACACGACCGAGACGGTCTTTCTCGCGAATGCGGCCAGAATCGCTCCGCTGCTCGTTCCCAAGCGGGAGCTTCTTGTCCGTGGACGCGCGTCCCCGCCGAGAGCATCCTTTTTGCGCCGAGAACGAATCTTCGTTGGGGCGCGAACATTTTTCTACGAGCGTCGAGAAGAAACGTGGAAAATGACGACTCGGTATACCACGAGACTGGCGAGATCGTCGAAAAAGGTAGAAACGTGTTCTAAAACGGTATAAAATGAGAATCACTGATAGCACGGCGCCTGTCTGCGAGTATGCTGACCGCAGTGCCACTAACTGCACTCTCATTATTCAACGGCTTATATATCCGTTTCAGATTTATTAATTTCGCCAGGGCAGGTGTACCGAGGTGTGTACCACGAGGAAAGAAAAACAGCTCTCGGAACAGATATTTCTCGGCAGCGGGGCCAGGCCGGGTCCACAACCATAATTATATTCACCTTTTGACCCGTAGATCGGAACAGTTCCACGCGACCGTATCTGGTCCCAACACGATTCCAAAGACTCGTTATTTGATGACTCAGGCGTTTCGCCCGAATCGATAGAAATCGTCGACGACTCCTGCATTTGCTCGACCGAACTGTGCTCGCGTTCAGTCGAAGGCGGTCGATCATCGAGCCCTCGCGATCGAAGAATCAGCCGGTTAATTGGATCAATGAGAAATCAACGAAATAGCTAATGCTCTTCGAAAGGACGTTGCCTACGGTCTACGATCGCGATCCCTGTCGCCGCCGACGCCGACGCCGCTCGAGTCGAAACCGTGTTCGACGATGCAGAGAGCCAAAAAGACGAGCAAATCGCGAACAAAGATAAGCCGAGCGGCTTATCTTCGCGCGAGTCCGTGGGGCCGCGGGGCCGAAGCCGTCTTCGAAGAGGACAGCGCTCGCTGAATCGCTGGGATTCTCCGCGGTCGAGATCTCCGCGTACGGTGCCGAACCAGAACGAATCGGCCTCGAACCGTCGCAAAGGTCAGGACCGGTGCACAGCCTAGGTCAGGCCCATCGTTGTTGGAACTCTTATACTCGAAAGAAGATTGCGCAACGGGAACCTCGTGAGCAACGGCCACCTCGTTGTTGGCGCAACACCGACTGTTCCACCTTCGAGCTCGCGTCCGAGCCGCATTTGCCAGAGTGGAACACACCGGAACAACGAAAGAAACGGGCCGGGATAGTTTGGCGTGGCGATCGAAAATTGATATCGCGTGGGAACGCGAAACCTGCCGGTCGAATCGTGAGTGTTCTGGGCCGTCGTCGTCAGCCGTCAGCAAACCGGCCGTGTTCCGTACGGTACAGCGAACGTTGACAAAATTTTCCTGGAAACGGATCCCTGGATTTCCGGTTACGTTCCGGCCTGCACGCCGAACCGATGCTTATTTAAGGCAACGCCTACAGTGGCGACGTTGCAACCTCCACCGGGACGATGATAAAAAAAAGAAAAAATCCTTTCCACGTCTCTCGTTTTACAAGGCGCGCGCGAGAGAGCGAGGAGAGCGAGGAGAACGTGGAGCGCCAAGAGGCCGTGAGGCGAGGATCGATCGATCTCTCGAGGACGAGCTACAAAAAATCGACGTTCGATCGTTTCACCGAACGAGAGAGATCACGGTGAATAGGGGACGGGAAGGAAAAATACGGAGAAAGGACGGGAAGAATTCGTGAAATGAGAGAGAGATAGAGAGAGAGAGAGAGAGAGAGAGAGAGAGAGAGAGAGAGAGAATTGCGTGGGATAGAAGAAAAACGGATCGAGCCACGCAAAGAGGAGCGAGTAAAGAGCGAGGGGCTGCGAAAAGATCGCGGACCGATCAGTGTGCTGCAACGCTGCAGAAAAAACGAAAATTGGGTGATCGGAAGAGGAATGTCGATGTCCGCGGCCGAGCGAAAAGAAAGGAGAGTCGAAAAAAGGGGAAGACTCGGGGGACTCGGGCGATTCGAAGCTGAAGAGCCAAAGAGCGAAACGGCAGAATAGGGAGGAGGTACGAACCGATGCGCGCGATAGGTTGACGGAGACGGATAGAGCCAGAACAGTCGAGGAACACGCGAATATCGAGAAGATCCGAGAGAGAGAAAAAAAACAAAGTTTGTAGAATGCGAATACCAGAGAACTGCCTGCAACGGGTTCCACGTTCATACGGGTCGCCCAAAGCGATAATCATCCACGTTTTCGATACCCGTTCGCACACTCCCCGATGCTGTACCGACTCCGACGTACGGCGGCCGCCCGAATCGGCTCGACGATTCCGCTAGCTCGCGCTGCGGGTCTCGTCGGAACGTTTTATCGGTTATTTGTTAGTCTTTAAATCGTTTCGTTAATCTGCCAGTCGATAAGGAGACACGTAACTTTCGAAACGTCGGGCTCGATTAGTCCGGTCGGAATTTATCATTGGCTCGTGAAGCGTGCGCGCGCTGTTCGATTACGTTTGGCTTTGTCCTTCGCCTTCGAATCGCGGCCGGCTAGTTTGGCGCCTAGCTGACCGGCTAGATTCCGTCGTTGCGAAAACGCGTGAACGCGCGAAAGCTCGCAGATGCGTTTGCCAATCGAGGCGATCGAGTTTCGATGTTGGCGCGCGCGCGCGCGCGCGACGGATAAGCTATCCGAAGGGAAACAACTGATTCGACACGGTCGGAGAGGCGAGAGGTTGCGTCTCTTCTCTTCGAGTTCCTTGTAAATTTATAAAATCGCGCTCGTGCACTCCGACCGGATCGAAAGTTGAAAGTGTCGAATTCATTGAACGAGTTGTCCAAAGTGCAAATCAATTAACCGTGAATCGATCAGCCGCGATCCATTGCGTAAAACTATTTCGAAAGAATCGTCGGTCGACTGCCGACAGCCGACAACAGGGCCGAAAGAGCCAGGAGAATCGAGGAGGAAGAAGGAGAAAAAGGAGGAGGAGGAGGAGGAGGAGGAGAAGGAGAAGACGACTGACGAGAAGGTGGAGCTCGATAAGGCCCATTATCTCCTCGCAACCAGCCCTCGAAGCCTGAGGGCAGGAGATCGAATTTCAAATCGATCCTGGTCGGGCAGAACCCACACGACGACAAGACCGACGCGACCGGGGAAGCCTGGAGCATCGTTCCGAGCAACGGACGAAGCAAAGGGTTCGCCCGAGCAAATTTAGCGTCCCAGCGGCCCCAACATCACCACCCTTTTTCTTGTCGAAATCGAGATCTTGTTCGAGATGATGTTCGATTGTCCACGGTACACGATCCGCGGGTCGAAAACAGCCCGACGCGCGTATCAGAGGTTAAGTACCGTCAATGAAGGATCGTGTAAAAGATTCAGTTGGCTTACATAATTACTTTTACGGCTCGGCGGAGGAAGAATACGAGGAGCCGAAGTGCGTTTCAATTGAGTCTACAATGTTACAAATTGCAATAGCACGACATCGCGGATCGGTTGCACGGGTGTCGAAAGGTTAATTCTATTGTTGCCAAGGAAAACGCCGTCAGCTGCCACGAGCGTGGCTTCGCTTCAAAGTTGTATACGCAGTACCGTCGCGATTCGCGCGACAGCAATTGCCCGAATATGTAATGGGGAGGGCTGCGGAAGGCTGAAGCGAAGCCGAAGCGCGAAGGGGAAGCAGAGGCAAGAGCAAAGGCGAAGACGATCGAATAGGGTTGTGAACTTACGTGGCTGGGCCAGGGCGAAGACGCTCTCGGTCTTGGCGGCGTACTCGTCGATTTCCTCGTGGTGCGTAATGCCGGGCTCGAGGGGCTGCGGCTGATCCGCCTGCATCCCATACATGTCCATCAGCTTGGAGATCGGCGGAATCCTCGGCAGTGCCCGGCCGGTCATGTTCGGCGCCTGCTTTAGCCCGAGCTTGGTCAGTATCTGACCCTTGATGGCTTCGAGACTGAGAGCTCGGATCTCCTCGTGCATCCTGCATGTGTTGCAGGCGTTCACTGCCATCGCCAGGAATCTCACAGGGGCTCTCTCGATGCCAGGTGCGTCGAAGGCACCGAGGAGGATCAGCGAGAGTAGCAGCAGCGCCCTCCTGACCATCTTGCTCAAGGTCACCGTTAGTCGGATCGGTTTACGATCGGCCTTGGTCGCAAACGGAACGATCAGGTGCTCGGCCTCATCGTGCTCGCGCCTTTACCGATTCCTGCTCCGTCCGCGTGCCTAGATCCTCGCTCTATCCTCGCCAGATCCTCGCTAGATCCACGCTAGACCAGCCTGAACCGTTTATCTTGCGTGGATTACCAGCGGTCTCTCGCCGCAGATATACGCTGGTTCCTGTTCCTCTTCTTCCTCTTCCTCCTCCTCGTCACCCACCTGGTCCTCCACTACCTCCAGCCTCGACTCTTCCGTCTCCTGTTTGGCCGCGATGCGGTTCTTCTTCCGTGATTTATCGCGAGATAACCGCACTTCAACGAGCCCACTCGCCCTTACGTCCTAGGATTCCCCGTTCGGGAACGCGCAGCACGTCACCGCGTTCGGGAGCCGGAGTGGACGCATCACCCGATTTAGGCTATCGGACTCGATCCACGGTCGCGATCTACGCTCCCTGGTAGTAATGCCTTTCCCGCCCGTCTTCTTCTTCTTCTTCTCTTCTTTTTCTTCGTCTCGTTCTTGTCGTTTCCGTTCCTCCAGTTTCCTTCGACGAATGCGGCGAACGCACGGAAACGCAACGTAGCCGCCGTGTTTCCGTCGACAACAGTCGACGACAGCAACAGTGAAAACTGTTCGATTGCTCGAAACAAGAGTGGCACCACTCCACTCTTCTGTCCGCTGTTTTCCCTTATCCTGCTCACCGAACAAAATCATTTACCATAGTCACTCACTAGAAGCACTAGAAGCAAACAGACAAACCGGGCCGAAGGACATCCTAAAAATCACATTGCACTTGAGGGCGATGCTCTGTTGCTCGCCGGCTCTCAAGACTGTCTCTCCTCTCTCCCCCGCTCTCTCTCACTCTCTCTCTCTCTCTCTCTCCCTGTTTCGCTTGCTCCGCGGGACTCTCTTTCGGTGTCCTCCTCCTCCTCCTCCACCTCTCCCACCTCCTCCTCCTCCCCCTCCCCTTGGAAACGTAACGAAACGAAACGGAACGAAACGGTCCGGTGAACCCTCGTGACCTCCGTTCCAGCGCGAACTTTAATCTCGACACGCGCGCGCTACTGATACACTCAGTTTACCGGTGCACCGCGCGTCTTCCCAAACGTGTTCCCGAACGTATCATGGCACCGCTGCTGTCACAGGCCGCCGATCTTCGTCTCCTCTTCCATCCCCCTCCAGAAGCTGCTGCGGGAGATCCCTCGCTTCTGTCGTTGTCCCTCCGTGGAGTCCTTCCGGTCCGCGGCTCGTTTCCCGGGAGATCACCGCGTTGATGCGCGTCGCACCGCTTCAACAATTTCTCCGATCTATCGGATAACCTCGCGATCAGCTGGCTTCGACCGAGCCAGAGAAAAACGAACAGAGAAGGACGGACAGTGAAAGCACGAGAAACAGAGAGGAACGGGGAGAAACGGGAAAGAAGAGCGAAGGAAGGGAGGTGGGTGGCAGGTCGGAGGTTGCGGACGGGTCCCGGAAGGAAGACAGATACTCGCTGCGATCCCGCCTAGCCTCGAGGAAGGAGAGGACGGCGAAAGGTGAGAGGCGAAAGGTGTGGGGCGAGAGGCGAGAGGCGAGAGGAGAGAGGCGTAAGGCGAGAGGCGGAAGGCGGGAGGTGGGAGGCGGGAGGTGGGAGTCGAAAGGCGATGGGTAAGAGGCGAAAGGCAAAAGACAAAAGGCAAAAGGTAAGAGAAAAGATGAACTGCTCTACTCTGTTTGCGTGTACTCGCGTGGCAGTGGCAGGCAGCTGGCTTTGCTGGCGAAGCGTGCCGTGCCGGTGAAACCCGGTGGATCCTAAGAGCTTGCTGGCTTGTCAAGCACTGAGTCAGGAGGCGCGCGTTCTCACCGCATATATGTCGAGGCGGAGGCCTCCTCCTCTTCTTCTTCTTCTTTCTTCTTCGCTCCCTCTATCCTTCGCTCTCCGGCTGTCTTTCTCCTTCGCGCGCGCTCCTTCTCGTTCCTTCTCCCTCTCTCTCTCTCTCTCTCTTACTCTCTCCCTCTCTCCCTCTCTCTCTCTCTCTCCTGTCTCTTTCTCTCCATCTCCCTCTCTCTTTCTCTGCCTCTCCCTCTCCCTCACCCAGTTCTCCTCGCGAACGTTCAACGTCTCTTTCTCCGTCTCTTCTCTCCTGTAGTATCTTACGTATTCGCGTGTAGGGGCCGAACGTATACCTACACCCGCGTGCACCCGCCGCCAACAACTAGCTCCCTCCTCCTCCTCTTCCTCCGTTTCCTCCACCTCCACGACACCTCCTGCTTCTCCTGCTTCTCCTGCATCTCCTGCTTCTCTACCTTCTCCTCATTCTCCTCCTGCTTCTCCACATCGCCACCTCCACCGGCTCCTTCTTTCTCCTGCACGCGGTGCTCCTCCGCGCTCTTCGGCCTCTTCGCCCTCTTCGCCCTCTTCGGTTTCTCCGACGCCCCTTGATGCCCCGCTACCCGAGCCTTACGCCCCACATCTCCCTCCGTCCATCGGACAAACGTCCTCCCTACCTTCCGAGAGATCCTCTCGCTCTTTCCTCCACTCCCTCCCTCCCCCCTCTCTCTCTCCCTTCCTCTCTCCTTCACCCTCTATACATCGCTTTTGCCGCCATGCATTGCTCTTTCTCCAGCAATCTCCCTTCCTCCGAGCTCACTTTCCTTCTCTTCCCTCTTCTCTTCCGCTTCTTCGAGATTCCACATCTTCTTCTTCTTCTTCTTCTCATTACCATTCATTAAATTCTATTTA